>NC_079448.1:16520796-16528296 GCF_903798145.1 Danio aesculapii | reverse complement strand
CAGGTCTCTCATATAATATATCTAGTAAAAGACAGAAAATATGACTTTACAAACTCTATTGTAAATAAATCAAATGAACACATTCATATTAGTCATTATTATTACTGAAATTAATTTAAAAATTGAATAAATATAAATTTGCACACATTTACAGAAGTAAATATATAGACTCAATGATGGGCTAAAAATCTGCAGATATCTGCATGCGCAGATTTCGTGTAGGCCTAGTCATTAGTTAATAATACACTGCAAAAAATGCTTTTCTACTTTGATTTTTTGTCTTGTTTCTTTCTATTTAAAAGCAATAATAATAATAAACTTTATTTTTATATAACGCCTTATTGTATAAAAGAAGTTATGTAAGTTATGTAATAATAAAAAATTTTAAACACATAGAATAATAATCATAATAATAGATCTAAAAATCAAATAAAAATAGAATAAAATAAATCATCAAAAACATTCTTAATTCAAGCTAAACAAGCAAAAAATATTGTCTTGTTTTAAGAAATAATATGCCAAAATTATTAAAACAAGCTAACTAATCTTTTTTTCTTTTCACATAAGATTATTTTGCTTGCCCTATTGGCAGATTATTTTGTTTATTTTAGGGAAAACTGACTTAATTTTTACGTATTGTTTCTTAAAACAAGACAATATGTTTTTCTTGTCTAGAAAATGCTTCTTGATTTAAGAATTTTTAGATATTTAGACTAGAAACAAGACAAAAAACTAAGTAAGAAATGCATTTTTTTGCAGTGTAGTAGTA
Source organism: Danio aesculapii (assembly GCF_903798145.1). Taxonomy (NCBI): domain Eukaryota; kingdom Metazoa; phylum Chordata; class Actinopteri; order Cypriniformes; family Danionidae; genus Danio; species Danio aesculapii. The sequence continues at coordinate 16,527,527 of NC_079448.1, read as the reverse complement.
ATCTGAATACATAAAAATTCTGATTGTTCCTTTAGGTGAGGAGCTACATCCGTGAGCACAGTCCACGGCAGCGTCCAAACATGACACGGGATAACTGGAAGAGGAGCATGGCGAGCAGTGGCAGCACCAGTGGTGTGAGTGCCCACAGCAGCAGTAATGCCAGCATGGTCAGCAGTACCAGCAGTAGTACTGCTTCCACAGGCTCCAATTCCTCCACAAACATTAGCCGTGCACACAGTGATGGAAACCTGGCCACTGCTGCAGAGCGAATACGAGACTCAAAGGTACTTCATGCTATTTTCATTTTATGACATCAAGAAAAATAACTATAGACTACAGGGGCAGCGTGACTTCTATTGAGCTGTCTTAACATTAGGAATGTCAATTTCCACAAAGTCCTGTGATCGATCACCATTTAAACTAACGAGAAATTAACTGTCAATCATCACTCCATCATAAACACAATAGACAGAGTTTTGAATGATTTGATATATTCAGCTAACAAACCACCCACTCCTTTTTCATTCTGAGAATTACAGTTATTAATAGCCTAGTCCTTATAACTGATCCATTTCTAAAATACATCATTTATGATCAAAGAATATAGCCTACTGAAGAATAAGCCGTATCCTATGCAATGCATAATGATCCTTGCATAATGATCACAGTAGTGTTGGGCGATGTCGACCAATTTGGCATCGTATGAAGTCTAATGTGAAACATCGTGATGGACGATGGCATCGTCGTCGTAGGCGGCGATAAATTGATTATTTATGAATAATAAATTGATTAATAACGAATTAATTATTTGTAGCCTACCGTTTCAACTACCTGAACTGATGGTCATAGTTTTACCCATAACCAAATCATAAATAAATAACCGAAAGATGACCTGCTGACAGCCTGGAGTTCAATGGAGCTCATGACAGTCTCTGTGCATGTGTGTGTGGTGGCGTGATGTACGTATACAGCGGTATAGTGTGGATGGAAGGCTATTCAGACACGCTAGGTGAAACGCCAGTGTGGATGTGGATCGTTTTTGTTCTAAAATGCCATTTTAACACTAAGATTATATTAAGTGTTATTGTAAACGGGGCCTCAGTGTGTGTTTTTCACAAGCGGGTTTGCGACGGGGATGGGGCGAAGGATCACGATGCTGGCTCAGCATCGTGATTTCTGTCGGCCATTGGTTTAAAATTACATGATTAAACTTAATCCATAGGAAGGAATTCTTCTGTACTCACCTATGGCCAAGTGAAGTCTGTGACCGAAACACTGAAGTCTCATTCATCCATTTACCGAAGCTGCCAGCTTCATGTTTGAGGCATTATCGGTAGTAATGCAGGTGAGGCTTTCCTCATTTAAGCCCCATGCAGCGACGGCTTTCCTCAGTCCATGAGCTGTTTTCCTCGGTCTGGTCTTCAGACATAGATGCCGTTTGTAGACATTGCATATTCAAACTGAAACTGGCATAGATGTAATGTATTGTTAAGCTAATATATGTCTCCATTTTGTGGCTAGACTATAGGTCTGTTGTGACTGCATTAGCCACTTCTGCACAGCATTTTTTATATAAGGCAGGCAGGCCAACTCTCGTGAAATAGTGTCGAGATGGCAAAGCATAATGCTTGTCCAAAGTATTCATCAATTTTTTAAACCCTTCGTTTTCAACAGAGCTAAAAGGGTACATGTCTTTAGCTAGAAAGTATGTAGGATCTGTTATTTTTTTGTGCCGTTCTGAGCTTTTCGGATTAGGAGTTGCACTGAAGAGTGTGTCAATAGATGACAATGCATGCAATGCGGAAGATGTTTTACTTGTTCTTTCTGTTTTATTTTATTATTCGGTCATAGATGAGGAGAAAGTGTGCATGCGTGTCTTGAGTCCACGTCATTCTAAAAAAAGAACAGACCAAAAATAATTGTTTTTCTTGATTGCATAGTTTTTTGATCGCTGGGGAGCTAAAATTGAAATCAAAAATTTGATTAATTGCACAGCTCTAGCATCTGGTAAGTTTATGCCTGCCTAGAAGCTAATTGAAAACTGTGATGTAACCAGTTCATGTGTGCTTAATTTTGGTTAAGCTGATCTCAGAACAGTGGGCCTCTATCTGCAAGATTGGACACCTCTTCGTTAAATATTTAGATCTGTTGAACTTATAAAAATAAGTTAGAGTAACATAAAAACACTTGTTGACATGTCTTTTTGTAAAAAAAATTTTTTTTACAGTCATGACAGCCAATAATACACTTCAAAAGTTACTGCACACAGTGCATCCGGAAAGTATTCATATCGCTTCACTTTTTCAACATTTTTTTTGTTAAAGCCTTATTCCACAATGGATTAAATTAGTTTTCTTCCTCAAATTCTACACATAATACCCGATAATGGCAATGTGAAAAAGATTTCTTGAAATTGTTGCAAATTTATTAAAAATTAAAAATATCACATGTACATAAGTATTCACCGCCTTTGCTGCCAAAGCTGCATCAACAAATTATTGAGCAATTACAGCCTCAAGTCTTTTTGAATAGGATGCCACAAGCTTGGCACACCTGTTTTGGGGAATCTTTGCCCATTCCTCTTTGCAGCACCTCTTGAGTTCTATCAAGTTGGATGGGAAGCGACGGTATACAGCTATTTTCAGATCTCTCCAGAGATGTTCAAGTGGAATTAGGTCTGGGGCTGGCAGGGCCACACAAGGGTATTCACAGAGTTATTGTGATGCCACTCCATTGATATTTTGGCGGCGTGCTTTGAGTCATTGTCCTGCTGGAAGATGAACCGTCACCCCAGTCTGAGGTCAAGAGCACTCTGAAGCAGGTTTTCATTCAGAATATCTCTGTACATTGCTGCATTTATCTTTCCCTCTATCCTGTCTAGTCTTCCAGTTCCTGCTTGCTGAAAAACATCCCCACAGCATGATGCTGCTACCACCATGCTTCACTGTAGGGGTGGTATTAGCCTGGTGATGAGTGGTGCCTGGTTTTCTCCAAGCGTAACGCCTGGCATTCACTCCAAAGAGTTTAATTTTAGTCTCATCAGACCAGAGAATTTTGTTTCTTATGGTCTGAGAGTCCTCCAGATGCCTTTTGGCAAACTCCAGGCAGGGAGTGGCTTCCGTCTGGCCAATCTACCATACAGGCCTGATTGCTGCACAGATGCTTGTCCTTCTGTAAGGTTCTCCTCTCTCTACATTAGAACGCTGCAGCTCAGATAGAGTGACCATCGGGTTATTGATCACCTCCCTGACTAAGGCCCTTCTCCCCTGATCACTCAGCTTAGATGGCCGGCCAGCTCTAGGAAGAGTCCTGGTGGTTCCAAACATCTTCCACTTATGGATGATGGAGGCCACTGTGCTCATTGGAACTTTCAGAGCAGCAGATATTTTTCTGTAACCTTTTCCAGCCTTGTGCCTCGAGACAACCCTGTCTCAGAAGTCTACAGACAATTCCGTTGTCTTTATGCTTGGTTTGTGCTTTGACATGCACTGTCAACCCCTACAACCTTATATAGACAGGTGTATGCCTTTTTCAAATCATGTCCAATCAACTGAATTGACCACAGGTGAGCTCCAATTAAGCTGCTGAAACGTCTCAAGAATGATCAGAATGTACCTGAGCTCAATTTAGAGCTTCACGGCAAATGCTGTGAATACTTCTGTACATGTGATAGTTCAGGTTTTTTATTTTTAATAAATTTGCAACAATTTCAAAACATCGTTTTTCATATTGTCATTATGGAGTATTGTGTGTAGAATTTTGAGAAAATAAATGAATTTCATCCATTTTGGAATAAGGCTGTAACACAAAAAAATTTGGAAAAAATGAAGCGCTATGAATACTTTCCGGGTACACTGTATATGAACTGGGTTTAAAATGAATATTAGCCAAAGATTGACTTTTGATAACTATTCAAACTGTGCATCCTGACTTTAATTGATTTGCTATTCTCTAAAAAATAAGAACTTAATCCTATGATCATCGTGCTTTACAGAAACGCTCCAAGCAGAGGAAAATGCAGCAAAAGGCTTTACGCAAGCGACAGCTGAAGGAGCAGAGACAGGCTCGCAAGGAGAGATTGAGCGGCCTCTTCCTGAACGAGGAGGTGCTTTCACTCAAAGTCACAGAGGAGGAAGACCATTGTGATGATGTTGATGTGTTGATGTGACGAGAGTGAATTATTCAGTGTTCCTTTTAAGCCTCTTCCATGCAGCATTATTTACTCTGTCTCTTTTAAACTCTGTGTTTCGCTTGTCTGAAGCAACATCATGACTGAAAACACCCAAACATTAAATACACACAATCAGAATTGTGTAGGGTTGCACCAGGTGTTTGTTTTATTTTGGATATCCACACTAGAGGCTTTGTAACTGCAAGCTAGTTATACAAAACAAATCATTTGGACTATTTGTTCTTAAATGTATGCATAGTCATAATGTGACGTTTACCATCCAATAGTATCCTTTAAAAGTTGATTTCAACCAATTTCGTAACTATGCCTAAAAATGTTTCCATTGAAATATGACACTAATTAATCAGGATTTATTACACTGTAGTTATTATATTATAGGCCGATCTACTGTAAATAACTTTCAGAACTATTTGAAATTAATAAGCTCTAATTACATGCTGATAAATAAAAAAAAACCATAAAAAATGGCATTAATTTTTTAAGATTTAAAGTTTTATTTGACTGATGCACACAGAGGTGCGCTCTTAAGGTCAGGTTTATGGGGAAGTGCTTCGAACAAAGCAATTCATTCACATAATGTTCCTCCGGAATAGAATAATGTCAACATAGTGTAAAATGTTGTTTAAGGAATAAAGTGTTTCAGGTAAACAGGTTTGAGGCAATTCATTTAAACTTTTGTTCCACATTTCTGAATATTAGATTTATATTTCAACCAACTTTATTAAAAAATAGTCTTTTTACATCAAACAAAGCTGTAACCTAATCCACAGCTGGTGCAACCGGCTTCAGACCTGTAAAAATTTGACAAAAGGGGACCAAAATGCTAGCGGTTACATTAATACTAGTGCCAGATATGTCCCCAAATCTTGGTGCCACAGCAAAAATCTGTAGCACTTTATTTTACTATCCCATTTTGCATATACATAATGTGTTCTAATCATATCCTGCATCATCTGGTCTATTTATACTACAAGTATATACTTTTTCTGTGAAGAAAAGTATGTCATTTTGAGTGTGTAATGCTAAAACATGCTACTACTTCATGAACATACCGTTATGCTGATTATTTACCATGGCCTGTCAGTCATCTTGTCACATCATCCACATCTCTTTCAGCGTTAATTCCTACCACTTGAAGCAGCTACAGCAGGTCAATCTTTCATCCGTGAGTCTTTCATGCTGGGAAATCTCTATAGGTGTTTGCATAATTATGCATACAGAAGTTAATGGCCAAACACTTTTGTCTTTAGATACATCTTTATATCTTTAGAATGTTGTTGCAAGTGAAATACACTACCTGACAAAAGTCTCGTCGCTTATTCAAGTTTTGGGAACAACAAATAATAACTTGACTTCTAGTTGATCATTTGGTATCAGAAGTGGCTCATATGAAAGACAAAGGTCTCTAAATTACACCTATATTACCAAAATAAAATATGATCATACCTTGATTTATAATTATTTTATTTAATTAGGACAGTAAGGTCAGACTTTGCTTAAACAAAAGTACAGAAATAATGTACAGTATTGAATATAAATTCATGGTGCAGTGGAAAAATAATTAATATTGTGTATGACTCCCATGAGCTTGGACGACTGCATCCATACATATCTGCAGTGACTCAAATAACTTATTAATAAAGTCATCTGGAATGGCAAAGAAAGTGTTTTTGCAGGACTCCCAGAGTTCATCAAGATTCTTTGGATTCATCTTCAATACCTCTTCCTTCATTTTACCCCAGACATGCTCAATAATGTTCATGTCTTGTGACTGGGCTGGCCAATCCTGGAGCACCTTGACTTTCTTTGCTTTCAGGAACTTTAAACACTTGAACACTTTTCCAAATGATCAACTAGAAGTCAAATTATTATTTGTTGCTCCTACAACTGGGGTCGATGACGAGACTTTTGTCAGGTAGTGTATGTTATAAGAAAAACTGGATCCCACCATGTTTGTAGTTGAACACTTTTACCTGTGTTTGTAATTCTAATCAAATTCACATCATATGCGTAATATATTGTGGCCAATATTAATGGTTAGAGTATGCGCAGTTATGCACTTAAAATTACTACTAGAAATAGTAAGCTATCCAGGTAACTTTAAAATAGTAATTTCAACCTACTATGATTTGGGACATACGAATTACATCCAAATACTTGGTTAATTTAAAACCAGCAAATGTCAAACAATATCTAGGTAATAACTAGGCAGTATCATTAAAGGCGCCCTGAAAGTAACGTGCGTTTACACAACAATATAGGCAAAAATGGTTTTTTTTTTCTTGTGTTTGGAAACAATTTGTGTCTTCAACATTTTCAAAATGATTCACGTTTACACACAGCTGCAAAAATGGTCATTAAAACGTTGTATTATGGATGCTAGGCCAATATTTGGCACTGTCAGCTTCCAGTTTTTGTTTTTTCAGCGAAAAGTAATATAAAAAGTAAAAAAATCATAAATCTAGATTCATATGATTGATAATATTGATGAACTCTTGGCGCTTCTATGTAAATTTGCGTGTAAGAAGAATGTCCACTT
>NC_079448.1:16507849-16520197 GCF_903798145.1 Danio aesculapii | reverse complement strand
TAAAATTTGCGTGTAAGAAGAATGTCCACTTTTGGTTTTAATGCAAAGTAAATCCACACTTTGCCGATAAAGCTTAAGGAAACACTTCCACGTACTGTTTTATTGTTATTTATGTTTGCGCTTGCCTTTAATCTCCTCTAAACATGTGCTATGCACTCACATGACGCCATCGTTTTTAAAGACTTTTGGTAATTGCGCAGACACAACAATGCTGGCATTTTCCACAATGTACACTTTGAAATTAGTTTTCAACTAATTGTCAGTTGAAAACTGCCTTTTCAGTCCAAACAGGCAAAAAAAGTTTCATGTTTTGTCAGAAAACGATGCGTAAATGGCAGGCAATTTATTTATTATTATTTTTTTTTTTTTATAGATAGGAACACTACGTATAAGTTCATCTAGAACTTACACATGAACAAATATTTTGCATGTTGAGCTTGCATGTTTGAGCTTCTTTTACCACACAAGTCTAAATTTGCTCAATGTATTAAGTGCATTTTAATCATGTCACTTCAGACGACTTGGACTGAAGTGCTCAAATTGTTTGTCGGAGAATAGACATTCAGTGAATGGACAGAAATGTCTCAGATTTGCTTTTTAAAGACAAACTAATGACTTGATTTGGTATAGAAATTCAGATTTTGGTGGGAAATCAACTTTTAAAGTGCACCTATTATGCCCTTTTTTACAAGATGTTAAATAAGTCTTTGATGGCCCTAGAGTGTGTATGTGAAGTTTCAGGTCAAAATGCGACGCAAATTATGTTTTTAACGGCCTCTTTTAGGCTTTGATCCAAATTGTGCCATTTTGGCGACTGTCACTTTAAATTCAAATGAGGTTTTGCTTCCAGCCCTCTTTTAAAAGTTACCTTAGGCAGGCACGGTGTGAAAACTCTAATGACAGATGGCTGCTTCTCACTCAGGGCTGTTTATGCTAATGAGAGAGAGATGTCACTAATGGGCAGGGCTTTCCCCCTCTGATGACATGTACAAAGGGAGAATGTCAATCAAAGTGTTTCTGCAGACTGTTTTTATCATGTGTGATTATAATAAATATAATTAATACATTTTTACTATTAGAAGCTGGTTATATTCAAACATTGTTGCCTCACAACTGTTCAAACTCTTTATAAAAGTGATTTTTGCGTAATAGGTCCCCTTTAATTATCTTATTTTAGTTAGAGGTAAAATACTGTCTTAGAGGTTATACTTGTGATTAACAGGAATCCTGTGAGTCACATAAATATGGAGAGCATGTAAATAAAAATACATTAGAATGACATAAAATCAAAACATTTACTTTTTGCCCAGGAGATTAAACATTAATACTTTTTTTTGTAACCTATTGTATTGTACCATAAGAATAAGTTCGTAAAAGTATTTAAAAGGACAAAGATGAACGTTTGGAAATGTATTCCATCACATTTACTCATCTTTTGTTTATGAGGATGTACATAAGTTATTGTAAAATTAGTGCTTGTAAAAGTGCATACATGTTGAACTCAGGCATAGAGGGAACACTGACGTCATATCCTACATTTTGTATCTACTCTAAATTCATTTAAAAAAAACGCTGTAAAATTATGTTTCGGAACCATTTGACAATGACATTTGATTGAAACACTAATAGTTCATTTAAAGATATTTACTGAAAATATTGCAGTATGTTCTCCTGAAATGAAGCTGGAGAAAAGTAATATTTTCATCATTTTTATTGTGATTGTTTATATAATCTGTGGTTTAGATCGGAGGTGAAGGTTGATGCTTTTTAGTTTTAAAAATACACACATTTTGGTTTGCAATTTATGTAAGAATTTGCTTGCAAAACTTTTCTTAAACTTGACATGTTATTTAAGCGTTATTTACAAATCGAAGCTTCCTTTTGTTGCAAATGTGCAGAAAAATTACAATTTAAGTTATCCTAAAAGCTTTTTTCCTTCTTTGCTCTTTAAATGTGCAGATATTCAGACATATTTTCTTTTGCAAAAATGTTTAGTAGCAGTATGTCTAAATAACATTTTGTCAAGGAGACCATTTCATTGTTAGTAACACTATTTGTAAGACTACTACATAGATATCTTGATCCAGACATATAAATGTATAAAGTGAAGTCTGACTTGACATTTAAGTATGACTTAAATGCTTTGCTGAAATGTCTGAATATTCCTTATTTCATTGAATAAAATGTAGTGACAAACATATGATGTGGTTGATGCGTGATCATTTTGTTTGGTGTTTTTTGTCAAATGAATGCTTCCTTTAAAAGGTTTAGTTAGTGTATTTGCAGACAATTTTAAATATTTATAAAAGTGAGTTAATATTCAATTCTATTCATGTTCGATTCTATAGCGCATTTACAATGTAAATTGTGTCAAAGCAGCTTAACAGAAGTTCTAGTAAATTGAAACTGTCAGTCCAGTTTTCAGAGATGAAGTTCAGTTAGTTCAGTTCAGTGTGGTTTAAATTTCACTGCTGAAAGTCCAAAACACTGAAGCGCAAATCCATTGATGCACAGCTCCACAAGTCCCAAACCAAGCAAGCAAGTGGTGACAGTGGTGAGGAACAAAACTTCACCAATTGACGAAAGTGAAGAAAAAAAAAACCTTCAGAGAAACCAGGATCAGTTGAGCACGACCATTTCTCCTCTGGCCAAACTTCTTGTGTGGAGCTGCAGTCTAGGTGCCAGAGGCTGGAGAATGCTGGATGTCCAGAACTGCAGGTGTGAGTAGGTCACCGGCGGGTGATCAAGCTGGCCCACAAGATCAATGCGAAAACTTGTCTGTCACTGTGGTCTTTCAGGAATCAGTATCATGCTCTCTTTTTCCTCCTTGACTGATGCAGCATCAGCTCAGGATACGGCCTGGTCTTGGATTATGGATACCTTGGCATCATTTCTTCCCAGGTCAATAATAATAAGCAATTACTAATAATTAGGCCCAGACAGAATCTGTGGACATTTTTTTGCTTTTTCTGCAGAGGATTTGTAAAAAATCTGAGGATTTCTGCTGAATGATTTTGGGAGTATCATAACTAAAACCTTAATATATGAAATAAAAAATAATAGCTAATAACTTTTATTTAATGTTTACAATGCAAATCCATCTTGATCCACTTATTTGGTAAACAAAGCAAGTCTCTCATATATTTACTAAAATAGAGAAAATATGACTTGAGAAACTGTATTGTAAATTAATCAAATGAACACTTTCATATTAGTCAATAATGTTACTGAAATTAATTTAAAAACTGAATAAATATAAATTTGCACACATTTTAAATTTACACAAATAAATGGACTCTGATGGGCTACAAAAAATCTGTGGAAATCTGCGAATTTTCTGCGCACTTAGATTCTGTGTGGCCTACTAATAGTAAACAATTACTCAGTACTAGTGGTGTAATGGCGTCTTCTGCAACACCTATCAGTGTTGCCAAATTGGGCGGTTTTTAATTTATTTTGCGGGTAAAAAATGACATAGGCGGGTAGTGAAAATTTGGGCGCTTTTGCAACGGCGTGCCCGCCAACCCCGGTCTGCCCTAAAAAAAACGGTTTTGATCTCCCAAAGAGATGCCATAGCCCCCTTTCTTCGCATACATACGCTTAGATGACACAACATCTCAATCCTCCCCCCAGTTAGGAGCAGTTTAGGGCTGGTAATCAGATAAATTGGTTAAATAATGATGTGATTTGAAATAGGTAATTTTAACAGGTGATTGTAACAAAAACAATGATTTGGTACAAAAGCATCCTCGAAAGGTCTAGTTCTTCAGCAGCAAATCTCAGCTGAGGATCGCCAGTTTGCCATCAATACGTGAGAAAATTATTGAAATTTTAAAAACAATGTTCCTCAAAGAAAGATAGGAAGACATTTGGATATTTCACCTTCAACAGTGGATAACAAAACCAAAAGATTTAATGAATGGAGGTAATGGTGGGCAAAGCAAGGCTTCATGAAACAGTGAAACACTCGAAGCTTCGAAACACGTTTCTATAGTGGCACCTAGTAGCCATTCTTAAACATTGCACTGAAACGGCTTCAAAAAGAGAAGCGCTTCAACTAATAATAAGCGAATCATATCCAGGCCCGTAGCCAGGGCTGGTTCGGGTGGTTTGAAAAAGACCGATCTCTCATTGACAAGGTCCAGAATTTGTTTCATACATGAGCTTATTTGTCCTATACTCTGCCATACTGGGTTGAAATCACCCACTGAAGAAGGCTTTAAGACCAAGCTAAATTTTTTGTTGACTGTGCTTCGGCGGGGCTGAGGACAGTTGAATGTGAATTTAATTTAAAACTTCCTTTTTTTAATGATATGTGATCTAATACATTTGTAAAAATATATTTTTTAAATTTATTGTCCTAATTGACCCATCAAAAAAGTGTGGTTATAAAATCCATTCAACAAGCTAATCCAGCAAAAAAAAAAAATGCTTAAAATGTCACTAAAATTCACTATTTAAACCTCGTGATTAAATAGAAAATGAGGCGAATAACCGCAAAAAAAAAGGTCCACTTTTTAAGAAAAAAGAAAAACCAGGCTGGCAACAGGCCTGATATCATATGTTGTGTAACTGCTTTACCCAAGTGTTTGGTGCTTGGATAAAGTATTCTCAACTGAAATGCTGATACCATGGGTTAGAATCTGGCATTAGGAATAAATAACAATTTATTCTTGTAATGATGCCTGAATAAACAGTGCTTAAAAAATTAGGTCATGAAATATGAACATTAATAAAAGACAAAGCCACAATGCCAAATTTTTTTACATATAAAGATTTTTAATTAAAAAAAAAAATGTTCTGCTGTGAATGAACTAAGCCTGCTTTTTTTTTTTTTTTTTTTTTTTTTTACAAATTATTTCTGCAGCCTTTGAAAAAAAAGCCTCTCTTAATGTACTCCTGGCGTACACAAGTAGTTCTGTGCAAGCACATACACATTTGGAGAAATTATTTCTCTCTCCTTTCAGTATCAGAGAATCTTCATTTCTGGGCAAAAATGCATCCGTTACATACTTTTTCACTTCAACTGTTGCATCAGCACTGTTTGTGGAGTGGGATTCACAGACACAATTATCAAAAAGTTCCCATAAACTGTCCAAGCTTAAACTCATGTCATAGCTATATGAAGTTGCAGAACACTAAAAGGGCTCACCATGACTTGTTTGGGTATGCATAAGTGAAGCTCACTCCATCATGAGATTCTTTTCAGCTTCCTAGCCTTTTCCAGTATTTCCAAATGCTATGATTTAAACCTTGGTCAAGCAGCACAATGCCAACGCTCTGAAAGACTGACCACATCTTGACCGCAGACCTTCTTGCAAGCGTGAGTCTGTGCAAAGCAGGAGCAAAGCATATTAATTATATTACTGCCAACAATATGACACTTATGGCCAGTGACCGTATGGCTATCATGGCTTACCTAATTGGACAACTGATTCCTGCTGTGCTAGGCCTGTTTTCTCAGTTAGCTTGAGCTGCAACATCTAGTATCAATTCAGAGACTCTCTGTTCCTCTATAAACTCTGTTGTTGCGAGTTTAAATGGTTGCTGTAATGTTATGGTTTTTTGAACAACGTCGTACTCTGAACTTGACAATAGAGCAGTATCAGATTTTAACTACAGAATTTTTCATAGCATTGCAACATGTCAAAGGTGCTGTTCCATGTGGTTTCCACCTCTTCTATGAGATGGTCTACCTATCAAGACCTGCATTTTTACAAGTTTGTCCTTTGCTTTGTAGCTTGATCTAAACAACCCCAAAATCTTTTTGGCTTGCTGGTGAATTTCTGGAATTTTGTCTGGTCCTGGAGAGTTTAGCTCCAACCCTAATCAAACACACTTGAACCAGCTAATCAAGCTCTTTCTAGATATACTAGAAACTTCCTATTTGGTGTGTTGAAGCAAGCTGGAGCTAAACTCTGCACCGGCCCTGCCCCGAGTTTGGACAACCCTGATCTAGGGCATAGGTCTTCAACTCGATTATGGGAAGGCTGCAGTTGCACAATTTTGCTCTAAACCTAATCAAACACAGCTGATCCAACTAATAAAAGTGTTCAAGACTACTATTAAGCAGGTGTGAGTTGGATGTGGTTGGACCTAAAGTGTGGAGAGATGTGGCCCAGGAGTTGAGTTTGAGACCACTGATCTAGGCCCTTTTTTTAACAATCAAATTAAGATAGTGTGCAAAACTTGGGATGTGTCATAGGTTAAGTAGTTGTCCACTTAACATCATGGTGGATGCATTATCAGTTACCACACTGAACTTTAGAGCATATATATATATATATATATATATATATATATATATATATATATATATATATATGTATATGTATATATATATATATATATATATTATATATATATATATATATATATATATATATATATATATATATATGTATATGTGTATATATATATATATATATATATATATATATATATATATATATATATACACATACACACACGCACACACACAGTATATGTATATAAACACTGTCATGTTTGTGAGGTATCACGTTTACAGTAAATAAGCATAGTAAAGCTTGTAAATGGGATGCAGGGCTTGGATTGACATAGGTTTACTGTAAGTCTTTCTCCCTTTCTCTATATCGGCACTGGTGGGAGGCGTGTGTTGACTCGAGGCCTCAGGCCAAGTGCTTTAGGATCCCGTCCAGTGCCAATATACAACTATATTGCACTGCTACGAGTGTGATATTGCGTTTATACAACAGTTCGACGACATAATCATGTGTATAAAAAAGAAAATCAAACATGTTGACTTTCGAAAACCCTTTTGTACGAGGAACTACTTTCTCTGTTGCAAACGGGATTTCACAATAATTAACACCAAAAAAGCCTGAACAAAGCAAACACTACCAGTTTGTGTGGTAAAAATACAGCACTACAAAATACAAAAAAAGAAAGATGGACTCTGAATGTCACTTGATTTAAAATTATTTGTTTAGCTGTAGTTTGAAACCCCTAAGCACTTATTATGCTGTCTCTGTTGCCATCTTGTGGCGGAACGTCAACTGTCACTTTCTTTGGTCTGCTCAGACAGGATAATGGTGGCCGATGCACTGAATCTGATGCTCAGAAATTATAAATATTTTAAAATAGGCTCTATCTTTATAAATAAACTACATAATTGCAATCCAAACAACTACTTTCTTGACTAAAAAGCCTTAAAAGTACACAATGTTGTCCAACAGGAGCAATATTGTCTAACTGTAGAGTGTCCTCTGCTTGTTGCTGTATGTGGGTGGAGTAATACACAAGGGTGAAGGGTGAAGAGGCTGGACGAGTGCTGTTTATGGTTGTGCCCAACAGAGCCTGGTTTCTCTCAAGGTTTGTTTCTCTTCACTTGGTCAATTGGTGAAGTTTTTTTCCTCGCCACTGGCTTGCTCGGATTAGGACTTGTGGAGCTGTGCATCGATGAATTTGCTCTTCAGTGTTTGAACTTTCAGCAGTAAAATTTAAACTACTGAGCTGAACTAAACTGAACTTCAACTCTGAAAACTGGACTTCACTCGAACTATGTAAAGCTGCTTTGACACAATCTACATTGTAAAATAAATAAACATGAATTGAATTGAATTGTTATTTGCAGAATACCACACGGCTATCAGACAATCAGATTCAAGAACCATAGAAAACTGTTGCATTAATAAATATATTAATATAATATAATATAATATAATATAATATAATATAATATAATATAATATAATATAATTTATACAACAGTTTTGTCTGGTTCTTAAATCTGATTGGCTGATAGTCGTGTGGTATTCTGCAAATAACAATTCAATTCAATTCATGGTTATTCAAGGATTTTTAAAGTGTCTTAACACATTAGGTTTCGTTGCATACCTAGATGACCCAGCAGTGTGAATAGCAGGTCTAATCAAAAAGAGACAATTGAACACTTAAGTAAAAAAATTACTTTTAGAATTTGAAGTAAAGCATACTGGGAACTAGAAACTATCTTGACAAAATAGTACTCACACAAACAAATTTATCTTTACAAGGTTTTCAAATGTAGAAATGCATATGGAAATACTACAGATATGTATTTCGATTGGAAAGAACAAAACAACTGCGACTGACATTTATCTTTGACTTTTTTACCTTCATTCAGTGGCTGTTAGTTCATGTCCAACCACACGAGGGCAGCAGAGAATCATTTACTGCGCTCGTTGCAACAAAATAATAATAATAAATGATTATTAATAGTAATAGACTAATGCTGATAGGCTGTTAATTATAGCCCAATACATATAATATATGTAATAATAATAACATCTATACTCATAAAACAGCACCATTGAATAACTGATAGAATGAATGATTGAATGATTTAAATGAACAAACAATGTAGTCCAATTTAAATAAGTAATATACATTTAATTTGTACACATAATAGGACACATAACAGTAAAGGAAAAAAAAATACCAATAAGTCTTTGGAGATCACAGATTTTTTTTCTACAGTCAGTTGTGATTCCAAAAACTTTTTGTAAAATGCAGTACATCGAGAATCTGTGATTTTTGAACTGAAAAACTCAAATGTGTTTTGTAAATATAAGACAATTTTCATTTTGACGGATGCAGCACAAGACTGAGATGCTCCTTTTACAGCCAAACACCCATTACAGTTCCCCATTACAAGTTCAGGTTTTTTTGGACAGTGTTGCATTTGTTAAAAATAAAAATGGCTGATATTTACAAAAGTGAAAACACTGGAAATCTTTTAATTGTACTTTTGTCAATAAAATAAAAGAGAAGGAAAAGTTTAAAATAATGAAAAAATGAAGAGAATGTTTAAGAATGAATCACAAATTCTTGATGTTACTGCACAATGCCCAAACTTTTTCAAAATTGAGATTGTAGTATAAAACAAATAAATTAATAATTACATCAAATTAAGTTCTGGGCTATATATTAAAAAATGGGTTTGTACTTTGAAAAGAATGTCCAAAGATGTCCAAAGCCCTGTTGATCATTAATTATTATCTTAAATATTTAGAAGTATAACCACTGAACATAACTTTGCGTACACATAAAACGCAGTTGTAGTCATTTAAATAAATGCCTGGCAATCGGCAATAGTTGGACTCTGATGTTCAAATAATTATTTATTTATTTTGTTTATTTGTTGGTGCTGTTTTAAGAGCATTCAATTTAAATTAGCCTAATCAATGAAATAAATGTTTTTTCGATGATATTGTATGAATGTGTGATACAGTTATCATAGGCCTAGTATGTTTCTTATTCAATAGCATCTACCCAAATGACTGGCATAATATGCAGTCATTTTATCCAGTTTGATGTTAGATAGTTATAAACAGCAAATGACAATGCTGATTTTTAACCAGTTGACTGTTGTTTTCATTTATGATATGTGGCAAAATAAGAAATGTTCTTTCCAAGGCATAGCACCCTCTTGTGGTCTGAAAAATCTGGGTTTTGTTAACTGTATGCCAACCATTTGTTAGCAGAAAGTGATATACTGCATGTTTTCTAATGATGAACCATGAATGAAGAACCTAAACTAATAATTTAAAAATGACCCTGAATTTTTTATTTGTGATTAATAGTGATATGAAGGATTATTAGAGATGTTAGTGATTAGTAATAATTGATTTTAATCAAAAAATAATAAACATCACAACAGACACCTTGGTTTTATTAGGAAATAAATAATTCTTACAGCAGGATCTGAATAATTTTTCTGCTTTACTGTATGTACTGTAAATGCAGAATAATGTTATGTGCATCATATTTAATATGTCAAAGCCTTTAGATTTGAACTTTTGACATGTTCACACAGCATGTCAGCTTGAGTGCCCCAGAAAGTTTAAGATGTGCATCTTCATACTTCTTTGTTTTAAAAAGCAGACTTAACAATTACCCATTTTGGGTTCTAGTTAGGAAATGACAGGCACATGAAGCTTTGTCCCAAACTGCATCTAATAATCAAGCTGTTAAAATGTCTTTCCCAAGGCCAAAACTATTTTGCTGATGAGACTGGCAGAATAAAATTGTCAAAACTGAGTGACAATGAAAAAAAAAACAATTTTAAAGCAACATGACAATCATTTGACATTATGTTCAGGTATAGCTCAGTCCATACATTCATTGCACCAGTGATTCTCAGCTGTAAAAATATACTGGTTGCCCTACATTTTTAAGCTGAATAAAATTTACCTTATGAGTCCTTTGAACTTATATTATATTAAATTGACTTTAAAAAGATTGCATAACTTAAAAAATAGGTTATAACATGATAAACTTAGTTACGATCAGTTACAATGAACTAAAAACATACATTGTCATGACTAATTGACCATATAATTTTTTTACAGTGTAGTGGTACATGGGCTTCCTACTAGTGGTATGCACAGGATTGACTAAATTAAAAAATTGTAAACCACTTTTAACCCTTTAATGCATACAATCACACTGGTGTGATTACAGCAATGGCATACATTAAAATATTTGTTTTTAAATATACACATACATAGTTTGTAAACATAAGTTTGTTTGGTTTGTAAAATACTGATGTAAAATACTAAAATACTGATGGAAAATGCTGATGTCAATAGAGATGGGTATAACAATCACTTAATCAGATGTGTTTTATTCATATCAGATACACAATGTGTAGGTTACTAGCATGTTTACTTTTGTTTTCCCAGTTATACAGTCAATTTGACGTAATTGAGGAGAAGTTGATGAATTACCATGTTGTAAATCCAGCAGCTCTGATCCATCCATTAAGATGGATGCACCTATCAGCCATCATAGATCAAACAATCTGATCATTATTAAGCTGTTTAAACGATGAAGGTCATGTTCTTACACATATTTGAAAATCGGACAATCAGATATTTCACAATATTATTAGAATGTTTGGTCAATACTTGCAGAAAAGAGCAAGACAACAATAAAAGCTGTTTAACCTGTTTAATTGATGAAGGTTATGTTCTTACACATATTTAAGAATTGTACTATTGGATATTTCACAATATTATTAGGATGCTTGTCTATACTTGCAAAAAAAAGGGGAAAAGGTGGCAAACTAAATGCAGGAATCATCAGGACTGTGGTGTTAAATTGTATACTTGACGTATCACCATAGAAACTTTGAATAAAAAAAATCTGAGCTGTAGCTGAATAATTAGGCCTACTATATACTTATACTCATAATAGTGGTACTAGGCGAGACAAATATTTTCTGAGGTGGTACTAAGTTTGAAAACCACTGCATTACACAACTCAGGCTCATTCTGAAAGCGTAGCCTTATATAAATTTCTGGAGCGCGTAAAATACATCCCAGGAGCTATATTTTTTTGAAGTTTTTGTTTTTCACGAATCCACCAGAGGCTGCTGTTACATTTTTAAGATCTTAAATTTCTCTCAGGAGTGCCATTTGTGCTTGCTGTGCTTGCGTAAATCCACCAGAGGCTGATGTCGACTGACTGAGTGGCTGACTGACCCACCCTCCTTATTCCCTAAACCTAAGGATTCTGGAAATCAATACCGATCGGTACAAAAATGTTAAAAACATCCATTTCCTGTGAACATTTGAGCACAGTGTAGCAAGTTCTTAAACAGCGCTGATTTGCTGTTGTGTTTACGTGCTCAACAAAAATGACTGTGATAGGCCCTGAAGGTCATCGCTTCACAGCACTCACCGATGTTTACTGCGTGTAACCACAGATACAGGGACACTGGATTGTTTTAAAGCCGCGATTCATCAGCGGATTGCTCGTATGTCAGCTTATAGACAAACCAGCTAATCGGCTTGACTTTGAAATGCTCCAGTGTCCCTTGAACAGCTCCCAAATGTTTGCGAGAAATAGATGTTTTTAAAATTTCAGTACCGATTTGTATCGAATTCCAGTATCGTGACAACCCTACCAAAAACCAACCAATAGTGTTTTCAAAAGCACAGATTTTACCACATTCTCACCTTATCATTTTCTTGTTTATTTTATTTGTTTTCATCTTACCTGCTTTCTGGAACCGTTCTTCGCCGAACTCGAACCATGTCGTCGCGTTCAACTCCTCTCTGCATCCCAAGTCCGCCAATGTATGCGCCGAACTACTGGACAAACTGGGAAAAGTATACGGAGGTAAGCGGTCAGCTGGTAAGCATGAAAAGGAAAGGCATCATACTGCTTCGTAGTGTTCATTTTAAAGAAGAAATGCAGCCAAACATACTTCTGGCAACATAATTCACGATCTTTTGAAATGCATATAGCGAATGAGACTATGTTGGCATTACACCATTTCACTTGCCAATGTTGAATATCAAAGACTTTTGGTATTACTAA